>NW_028189237.1:0-7500 GCF_048542155.1 Nylanderia fulva
GTTGAGTCTGCGAGTTGACCGTACCTTTCGCGGCACCGCATTGCGTGTTGCGTTTCGTACTATCCGATGTCTCGACACGTGGGTTAAACGTTTCGAGTACGAGGCGCCTTATGCGAGGGCGCCGAGAGTCTCGCGCGTTTTCGGCCTGTTGCGGCCCGATCGTCGTAGTTGTTCCGGAGTACGCCGGCCGGGGTGTCGCTTCGGATTCTCGGCGTGTCCGAGTGCCGCCGTCCCGGAGGTCCCGTCGGCCGTGGCGGGTTCGCCGGCGATACCGTCGGCCGTTCGGGGTCCCGCCGATTCGCTGCGGTGGGCCGTCAGTCCGCCGCTATTGACCCGCGTAGTGTCCGCGTTACGCTCCCCTCGGCCGCCGCGCATTCGACGCGAGGTTCGTACCGTAACGCGGTCACCGAGTTGCGTCGATTCTATATTCGATATTGTCTCCGCCGTGGGTTGGAGACTTTCGGTGTACGACGCCCCTAGTGCGGCGCCGTGTAGATTCGCCGAACGTTTCGTCTCTCCCGTTGCGCCCGTAAATCGTCGTAAGTTCCGAGACCGCGGTCATCGAGATTTGGGTGGAGGCGCGTCCGGAGGTTGCCGGTGCGTGTTGCGAGGTTCGCGCCCGGTGCCGTCGGCGTTCGGGTTCGCCGCCGAGTGTCCGTCGCGTGTTCGGGTCGCCGTCCGGGGCCGTCTCCTAAGTTGACGCGGCGTTAGGCCGCGTATAATCACGCCCTAACGAGCGCCGTGGGATTTCGTCGATTTTTCGTACCTATGCGGCACCGACTTGTGTCGTATCACCGTATAATCGAATTTGTCTCCGACCGTGGGTTTGGGACCTTTCGAGTTGTCGCACGCCCTAGTCGAGCGGCGCCGTGTAGTACTTTGTCCGACGTTTTCGTGCTCTCCCGTTGCGCGCCGAATCGCGTTAAGTGTCCGAGGTCGCCGCGCGTTATCGGGTCTTCGCGTCCGGTGCCGCCGCCGATTTCGCATCGGGCGAGTGTTCCGTACCGTAATCGCGGTCACCGCAGCTTGCGTGTTGCGTATCATCCGTAATAATTCGAAATATATGTCTCCGACACGTGGGTTTGAGAGACACGTTTCGAGTTAGTAATCGGACAGCGCCCTTATGTCGAGCGAGCGCCGAATAGTAAGTAACTTTCGTCCGAAACGTTTTTACGTAGCTCTCCTCGTTGCGGCGCCGTAAATCGTCCGTTAAGTGTTCCGGAGGTACCGCGGCGGTCGTCTGACTTCGAGAGTTCTTTCGGTCGTCCGGAGGTGCCGCCCGTCCCGGAGGTGTGTCGCCGGTCGGCCCGTGGTTGCCGGAGGTGTCGCCCGGCCCGGAGGTGCGCCGGTCGGCCGTGGTTCCCGGAGGTTCGCCGTCCCGGAGGTGTGCCGTCGTCCCTAAGTTGACCCCGTAGTCGCCGTCCCGCGTACGACCGTCCGGTGCCGCCCGGCCTCGGCGGTTCCGTCCGCCGGCCCGCAGTTGTGCGTTCCCTGCCGAGGTTGGCCTTCAACGCGCGCCCTTATGCCGCTAGTGTCTTCGCCCTTTTTGTCCCGTTGGGGGAATCTCGTTCCGGGCCCCGTTCGCTTCGAATCCCGGAGGTGCCGCCCGTCCCGGATGTTCGCGGTCGCCGGGTCCGGGTGGCGCCCGGCCCGGAGGTGTCGCCGTCGGCCGTGGTTCCGGAGTTCGCCCGTCCCGAGGTGCCGTCCGTCCCTAAGTTGACGCCGGCCGTTATGTGTGCCCACTATAATCACGCCCGTAACGAGCCGTCTCGGTTGCCGCGCGCGCGATTCGCTCGGCATGTTCCTACCGTAATCGCGGTCCCGCACTTGCTGTTCGTATCATCCGTAATAATTCGAAATATTTCTCCGACACGTGGTTGAGAGACCTTTCGATTAGTAATCGACAGCGCCTTATGTCGAGCGAGCGCCGATAGTAATACTTTCGTCGAAACTTTTTACGTACTCTCCTCGTTGCGGCCCGTAATTTCGTAGTGTTCCGGAGTACCGCCGGCGGTCGTCTGACTTCGAAGTTCTTCGGTCGTTCCGGAGTGTGCCGCCCGGTGCCGGGGTCCGCCGGTCCGGCCGTGTTCCGGGTGTCGCCCGGCCCGAGTGTCGCCGTCGCCGTGTTCCCGAGGTGTCGCCGCCGAGGTGCCGTCCGTCCCTAAGTTGACGCCGGCCGATGTTGCCGCCGTATCCGCCGTAACGACCGTCTGTTGCCGCCGCGCGTTTCGCACGGCGAGTTCGTCCGTACGCGGTCACCGCAGCTTGCGTGTGGTATCTCCGTAATAATCGATATGTCTCCGACACGTGGGTTGAAGACCGTTCGAGTTAGAATCGACGCGCCCTTATGTCACGACGCCGATAGTAAGTACTTGTCCGAACGTTTTTACGTACTCTCCTCGTGCGGCCCGTAATCGTCGTAGGTTCGGAGGTACGCCGGTGTACTTCGGAGTTCTCGGTCGTCGAGGTGCCCTGAGTGCGCGGTCGCCTTGGCCGAGGTCGCCGGCCCGGAGGTCGCCGCGGCGTGTTCCGGAGTGTCGCCGCCGGAGTGTGCGTCCCGTCCCGGAGTGGCATCGGGCCGAGTGTTCCGTACCGTAATCGCGGTCGACCGCAGCTTTGCGTGTTGGTCGTATCATCCGTAATAATTCGAAATATATGTCTCCGACACGTGGGGTTGAGAGACACGTTTCGAGTTAGTAATCGGACAGCGCCTATATGTCGAGCGAGCGCCGAATAGTAAGTAACTTTCGTCCGAAACGTTTTTAGACGTAGCTCTCCTCGTTGCGGCGCCGTAAATCAGTCGTTAAGTGTTCCGGAGGTACCGCCAGGCGGTCGTATGACTTCGAGAGTTCTTTCGGTCGTCCGGAGGGTGACCGCCATCGTCCACGGAGGTGTCGCCGGTCGGCCGTGGTTGCCGGAGGTGTCGCCCGGCCGGAGGTGACGGCCGGTCGGCCGTGGTTCCCCGGAGGTTGTCGCCCGCGCCCGGAGGTGTCGGCCGGTCGGCCGTGGCTTCCGGCGGAGTGTCGGCACAGTCCCGGAGGGGTGCCGTCCGTCACGCCTACGTGACCGCCGGCCGTTATGTGGTGGCCGTCCGGTATAATCAGCGAGCCCGTCGTAACGAGCCGACGCAGCGGGCTGTGTTCCGTACCGGAAGCGCGGTCACCGCAGCTTGCGTGTTGCGTATCATCCGTATAATTCGAATATATGTCTCCGACACGTGGGTTTGAGAGACACGTTTCGAGTTAGTATCGGCAGCGCACTTATGTCGAGCGAGCGCCGAATAGTAAGGTAACTTTCGTCCGAAACGTTTTTACGTAGCTCTCCTCGTTGCGGCGCCAGTAAATCGTCCGTTAATTGTTCCGGAGGTTACCGCCGGCGGTCGTATGACTTCGAGAGTTCTTTTCGGTCGTCCGGAGGTGCCGCCCGTCCCGGAGGTGTCGCCGGTCGGCCGTGGTTGCCGGAGGTGTCGCCCGGCCCGAGGTGACGCCGGGTCGGCCGTGGTTCCCGGAGGTGTCGCCCGGCCCGAGGTGTCGCCGGTCCGGCCGTGGTTCCCGGAGGGTGTCGCCCGTCCCGGAGGTGCCGTCCGTCCACCTAAGTTGACGCCGGCCGTTATGTGTTGCCGCACGTATAATCACGCCCGTAACGAGCCGTCTCGGTTGCCGCGCGCGCGATTTCGCATCGGGCGAGTGTTCCGTACCGTAATCGCGGTCACCGCAGCTTGCGTGTTGCGTATCATCCGTAATAATTCGAAATATATGTCTCCGACACGTGGGTTTGAGAGACACGTTTCGAGTTAGTAATCGGACAGCGCCCTTATGTCGAGCGAGCGCCGAATAGTAAGTAACTTTCGTCCGAAACGTTTTTACGTAGCTCTCCTCGTTGCGGCGCCGTAAATCGTCGTTAAGTGTTCCGGAGGTACCGCCGGCGGTCGTCTGACTTCGAGAGTTCTTTCGGTCGTCCGGAGGTGCCGCCCGTCCCGGAGGTGTCGCCGGTCGGCCGTGGTTGCCGGAGGTGTCGCCCGGCCCGGAGGTGACGCCGGTCGGCCGTGGTTCCCGGAGGTGTCGCCCGGCCCGGAGGTGTCGCCGGTCGGCCGTGGTTCCCGGAGGTGTCGCCCGTCCCGGAGGTGCCGTCCGTCCCCTAAGTTGACGCCGGCCGTTATGTGGTGCCGCACGTATAATCACGCCCGTAACGAGCCGTCTCGGTTGCCGCGCGCGCGATTTCGCATCGGGCGAGTGTTCCGTACCGTAATCGCGGTCACCGCAGCTTGCGTGTTGCGTATCATCCGTAATAATTCGAAATATATGTCTCCGACACGTGGGTTTGAGAGACACGTTTCGAGTTAGTAATCGGACAGCGCCCTTATGTCGAGCGAGCGCCGAATAGTAAGTAACTTTCGTCCGAAACGTTTTTACGTAGCTCTCCTCGTTGCGGCGCCGTAAATCGTCGTTAAGTGTTCCGGAGGTACCGCCGGCGGTCGTCTGACTTCGAGAGTTCATTCGGTCGTCCGGAGGTGCCGCCCGTCCCGGAGGTGTCGCCGGTCGGCCGTGGTTGCCGGAGGTGTCGCCCGGCCCGGAGGTGACGCCGGTCGGCCGTGGTTCCCGGAGGTGTCGCCCGGCCCGGAGGTGTCGCCGGTCGGCCGTGGTTCCCGGAGGTGTCGCCCGTCCCGGAGGTGCCGTCCGTCCCCTAAGTTGACGCCGGCCGTTATGTGGTTGCCGCACGTATAATCACGCCCGTAACGAGCCGTCTCGGTTGCCGCGCGCGCGATTTCGCATCGGGCGAGTGTTCCGTACCGTAATTGCGGTCACCGCAGCTTGCGTGTTGCGTATCATCCGTAATAATTCGAAATATATGTCTCCGACACGTGGGTTTGAGAGACACGTTTCGAGTTAGTAATCGGACAGCGCCCTTATGTCGAGTGAGCGCCGAATAGTAAGTAACTTTCGTCCGAAACGTTTTACGTAGCTCTCCTCGTTGCGGCGCCGTAAATCGTCGTTAAGTGTTCCGGAGGTACCGCCGGCGGTCGTCTGACTTCGAGAGTTCTTTCGGTCGTCCGGAGGTGCCGCCCGTCCCGGAGGTGTCGCCGGTCGGCCGTGGTTGCCGGAGGTGTCGCCCGGCCCGGAGGTGTCGCCGGTCGGCCGTGGTTCCCGGAGGTGTCGCCCGTCCCGGAGGTGCCGTCCGTCCCCTAAGTTGACGCCGGCCGTTATGTGGTGCCGCACGTATAATCACGCCCGTAACGAGCCGTCTCGGTTGCCGCGCGCGCGATTTCGCATCGGGCGAGTGTTCCGTACCGTAATCGCGGTCACCGCAGCTTGCGTGTTGCGTATCATCCGTAATAATTCGAAATATATGTCTCCGACACGTGGGTTTGAGAGACACGTTTCGAGTTAGTAATCGGACAGCGCCCTTATGTCGAGCGAGCGCCGAATAGTAAGTAACTTTCGTCCGAAACGTTTTTACGTAGCTCTCCTCGTTGCGGCGCCGTAAATCGTCGTTAAGTGTTCCGGAGGTACCGCCGGCGGTCGTCTGACTTCGAGAGTTCATTCGGTCGTCCGGAGGTGCCGCCCGTCCCGGAGGTGTCGCCGGTCGGCCGTGGTTGCCGGAGGTGTCGCCCGGCCCGGAGGTGACGCCGGTCGGCCGTGTTCCCGGAGGTGTCGCCCGGCCCGGAGGTGTCGCCGGTCGGCCGTGGTTCCCGGAGGTGTCGCCCGTCCCGGAGGTGCCGTCCGTCACCTAAGTTGACGCCGGCCGTTATGTGGTGCCGCACGTATAATCACGCCCGTAACGAGCCGTCTCGGTTGCCGCGCGCGCGATTTCGCATCGGGCGAGTGTTCCGTACCGTAATCGCGGTCACCGCAGCTTGCGTGTTGCGTATCATCCGTAATAATTCGAAATATATGTCTCCGACACGTGGGTTTGAGAGACACGTTTCGAGTTAGTAATCGGACAGCGCCCTTATGTCGAGCGAGCGCCGAATAGTAAGTAACTTTCGTCCGAAACGTTTTTACGTAGCTCTCCTCGTTGCGGCGCCGTAAATCGTCGTTAAGTGTTCCGGAGGTACCGCCGGCGGTCGTCTGACTTCGAGAGTTCATTCGGTCGTCCGGAGGTGCCGCCCGTCCCGGAGGTGTCGCCGGTCGCCGTGGTTGCCGGAGGTGTCGCCCGGCCCGGAGGTGACGCCGGTCGGCCGTGGTTCCCGGAGGTGTCGCCCGGCCCGGAGGTGTCGCCGGTCGGCCGTGGTTCCCGGAGGTGTCGCCCGTCCCGGAGGTGCCGTCCGTCCCCTAAGTTGACGCCGGCCGTTATGTGGTGCCGCACGTATAATCACGCCCGTAACGAGCCGTCTCGGTTGCCGCGCGCGCGATTTCGCATCGGGCGAGTGTTCCGTACCGTAATCGCGGTCACCGCAGCTTGCGTGTTGCGTATCATCCGTAATAATTCGAAATATATGTCTCCGACACGTGGGTTTGAGAGACACGTTTCGAGTTAGTAATCGGACAGCGCCCTTATGTCGAGCGAGCGCCGAATAGTAAGTAACTTTCGTCCGAAACGTTTTTACGTAGCTCTCCTCGTTGCGGCGCCGTAAATCGTCGTTAAGTGTTCCGGAGGTACCGCCGGCGGTCGTCTGACTTCGAGAGTTCATTCGGTCGTCCGGAGGTGCCGCCCGTCCCGGAGGTGTCGCCGGTCGGCCGTGGTTGCCGGAGGTGTCGCCCGGCCGGAGGTGACGCCGGTCGGCCGTGTTCCCGGAGGTGTCGCCCGGCCCGGAGGTGTCGCCGGTCGGCCGTGGTTCCCGGAGGTGTCGCCCGTCCCGGAGGTGCCGTCCGGCCGGGCCCGGAGGCGCCGCCGGTCGGCCGTGGTTCCCGGAGGTGTCGCCCGGCCCGGTGGTGCCGCCCGACCCGGAGGTGCCGCCCGGCCCGGAGGTGCCGCCCGGCCCGGAGGTACCGTCGGTGCTTATACCTTATTGTCCCGGCATTTCGTTTGTTTCCTTCTTAATTAATGCTAATTATCGTTGTTTGACATTCGCCATACGGCTATCGTGATAATATTTTATCGTACAATAGGACTTTTCGATCGTTCGCTCTCCGCGACAATGTCTCGATTGAACGCGCCTTTCGGCGCTCGTCGCTCGCATACGGCCGTGCGTAGGACCGTGCGTCGCCGACCGCCTGGCCGGCCGGTTGGGTACTATAAGAGATACGTCGCGCTCGGCGCGTCGAACGAGTCGAGCGAGTCCGGACGAGTCGTAAACGTACTTTCTCGAGTCTCTCGCCACTCCGGCGTGTTTCGACCGCTCTCCGTACCGTCGCCGACCGCTTGGCCGGTCGGTTGGGTACTATAAGAGGTAGGAGAGATTAATATTGTACGTGTCGCGCTCTCGACGTTGACAAACGAAGAATCGCCCGAACGGGTCGAGAACGGATTTTGTCGAGTCGCGACTCTGACACGGAGAGAGAACATTTATATATAAAATGTTTGATTTTGGAAACCACGAATATATAAAATAATATACGA